>NC_005253.2:0-32745 GCF_000182765.1 Lodderomyces parapsilosis
GAATTCACTCTTATAGAGTTTCATTCGAATATGGTAGGGTTTACTCTTATATTTATTATTTATTATTAATAAAATAAATCTAATATCTTATATATTGATAGATATATAATATATAAACCCTTGGCAATGATATAGTAAAGTAATGAAATATATCTAGAATTATAGATAAGTTATAGGGATTGATTATTTACCTATATATTATCAATTATATTAAACGATAATATATTGATATTATCTTTAATAATTATATCGATATTAATATTATATAGACTATATATTAGATTAAGATATATGCAAACATATACATAAATTTATTTATCCTTATTTATATCTTATCTTTATATTCTTATATTTACTTTATTATATATATATTCATTTATATTATTTATCATATATATATATATATATACATATATTATATTATTATCCTTATCTATATTTTATCCTTTTATTCTCATATTTACTTTATTATATTTATTATCTTTATTATTATATACTTATTATATTATATTATATTCTCATATTATTTATTTAGTATTTATTTCTTATTCATTCTTCATTAGAACGTTATTAATCGTTATTTATCTATATATTTTATATTATCTCTATTTCTCCTCTTCCCCCCTCCCTTTATCTATATTCTGTTATATTATTTTTATTCTTTTATTATTTATTTTATTTCTTTTAGTTTATTATTTCTTATTTATTATATTTTCATATCTTTGTAAACCCTTATTCGAATTCACTCTTATAGAGTTTCATTCGAATATGGTAGGGTTTACTCTTATATTTATTATTTATTATTAATAAAATAAATCTAATATCTTATATATTGATAGATATATAATATATAAACCCTTGGCAATGATATAGTAAAGTAATGAAATATATCTAGAATTATAGATAAGTTATAGGGATTGATTATTTACCTATATATTATCAATTATATTAAACGATAATATATTGATATTATCTTTAATAATTATATCGATATTAATATTATATAGACTATATATTAGATTAAGATATATGCAAACATATACATAAATTTATTTATCCTTATTTATATCTTATCTTTATATTCTTATATTTACTTTATTATATATATATTCATTTATATTATTTATCATATATATATATATATATACATATATTATATTATTATCCTTATCTATATTTTATCCTTTTATTCTCATATTTACTTTATTATATTTATTATCTTTATTATTATATACTTATTATATTATATTATATTCTCATATTATTTATTTAGTATTTATTTCTTATTCATTCTTCATTAGAACGTTATTAATCGTTATTTATCTATATATTTTATATTATCTCTATTCAGGGAGGGAAGAAAGGTAAAATATATACATTTCTCTCTATTTTTATTTATTATATTATTAGATTATCTTTATTTGATATCTTATCTCTTTATTATCTTTATTATTATATTTTATATCCTTATTTATCTATTATTTATTGATAATTTATTATGAATATATACATATGTAATAAGAAAAAGTTATCATATTAACTCATATATTATAGAATTAAATTTAATTATAATCAATATAAGATTTTATTATGATCAAAATATTATTTTATTAATAAATCAAATAAATAAAAGAATAATTAAAAGGTGTGGGGGGTACCTCCGGTGGCCCCTCCGGGGAGGGTATATCTATCCTATCTCTCCTATATATTATGATAATTATTACTAATATTGATATATGTATATATTACTATTTATATTACTATATATATATACACTATTTATATAAGTATATATTATTTATTTATATTACTACTATATATTGATATATATATAAATTGATATAATGTATATTAATTAAAATTACTAAATAAATAATAATAAAAATTACTATATTTTATATTAGGAAAACTAATTTAGTAATTAGATTTATAAATAACTAAATAAAGAAGAGATAAAAAGAATAAATAAATAAAGTTAATCATTAATATTAATATCATATAATTCAGTATGAGGTAAATCATTAGTATAAGTACGATTTAATTGTAAAGCTTTTAATTGAATTTCAACAACAAAAGCAACAATTAATAAGATTAAGAAGATAACAAGAATAACTAAACCATAAAGACCATTAGAATAAGGACTAATAACAAAAGGAAGAATAGAAGAAATTTCTAAATCAAAAGGTAAGAATAAGATAGCGACAAGAATAAAAGCAACACTAAAGGCAGATCTAGATTGTTGGAAAGAAGTGAAACCACATTCGAAAGGACCATCTTTTTCAATATAAGAGTTACTAGTAGCTAATAATCAGTTTAAACCAACTAAAACAACAGCAATAATAGGACATAAAATAAGATAAGCAGTAAACATTAAGATAAAATAATATTAATCACATCTAATAAGTTAAATATATAAACAAAATAAGTAATAAAGAAAACTAATAATAAACTAATAACAAAAGCTAAAGATTTATTAATAGGTAAATTATAAGGAATCATTAAATTAGTAGCTAATTGTTTAATAACATAAGCATAATAATAAGTAGCAATAACACTAAATATAACAATAGAAATAGCTTCAAAAGTAAAGTTATATTTAATTAAACTTTGAATAACATAGAATTTACCATAAAAACCAGGAAGAGGAGGAATACCAATTAAAGAGAAGAAACATAAAATTAAGCAAATAGATAATAATTTATTAGGTATAACTAACTGATTAACATTAACAATAGGAGATCATTGACTATTAGGTTTAGAAATAAATTCATTACTAGCTAATAAACATAAGAAAATTAAAATATGAGTAATAACATATTGAATAATATAAATATAATAAGAAGGATCTTGTAAACAAACAGGTAATAATAAATAACCAAAGTTTAAAATACCACTATAAGCTAAAATAGTTTTAAAATTAACTTGGAATAAAGGTTTATAAGCAGCAATAATAATAGATAAATAGAAAACAATAATTAATAAATCAGAATGAATTAAATTAGAATTAGTATAAATTCAAGATAAAATAGAAACTTTAGCAACAATAGAAATATAACCAGTAATATAAGTAGGAGCATAATTATAAACAGCAATACTTCAAGAATGTAAAGGAGCTAATCCCATTTTAAATATTAAAGCTAAAACTAAAATATCTAAACTATCAAATAAATTACTAGCATTATGAATAGCATAATAATTAGTAATATCAGTAATATTACAACTACCAACAGTATTATAAACAAAATAAGAAGATAATAAAATACCGATAGAAGCAATACCACCAGTTACAAAATATAACATACTACCTCTAGTAGCATTATAAGATTTATGATGAACACCTGTAATAATATATAAAGAGTAACTTTGTAATTCAATAATAATATATAATAATAATAAATCATTAACCATAGGGAATAAAATTAAACCAATTAAGTTAATAATAATTAATAAATATATTCATATAGAAGATATATCATAACGTTGTTTAACAGTAGTATAAATTAATAAGAAAATAACTAAGATAATTTGAAGATAAACTAATGGAATATTAGTATCATTAAGTTTAAATCAATCATTATAAATAGTAAATAAACTATATCTTAAATCAAGACTATTATAAGCAAGATAAAGGACATATAGTAATCCTAAAGAAGCTAATCTATTAATATGATAGATATTAGCATGGTTAAAAGCGATATATATAAGTAAAATAATAACTATAGAAAATAGCATAAGACACAAAGGGAATCGAACCCTTATATTATTATCCGTAGTAATATGTATTACCATTATACTATGTGTCAAATATATAATATATATATATATAATAATATAAATATATAACGGCCAATCAGTGAATCGAACACTGATCCTAAAAAGGGACTATATAGCAAATAGCCTAACTGTACCAATAAGTAAAATTGACCAACGTACTACATCAGACTCGAACTGACATCTCTTTTAGTGACATTAAAAGGCTTTACCATTAAGCTAGTAGTACTGATAAATAAATATGTACTAATAAATAAATATGAATTAATAAATAAATAAGAACTAATAAATAAATAAAAAAATATAAATTGAACTGACACGATTCGAACGTGTATGACCTAGCTCAAATCTAGGGGACTTGCCGATTAGTCAACAATTCAATTAAATTAGATTTAATTAATAAATTAAAAATAATAATTAAACTCTCCTATATATGAATATATACATAAATAAAATAAATAAAAAGAATAATTATTTCTTTGTACCAATATAGTATAAAATGTTTTCAGCTGAAGAAATAGCAGGAACAATTAATAAATAGTAAGCAAAATAGAAAGCAGTAGCATATTGACCTAATTCAATATAAGGAACTTCAACATGTAATTGACCTAAGTTACCTAATAAGATAAAGTTAAATAAGAATAAGAAGAACATAAATTTAGATAATACTTTAAAACTATTACCACGAATAAAAGATCTATCTGTATAAGGTAAAGTAAGTAAAATTAAAATAGCTCCAAACATAGCTATAACACCACCTAATTTATCAGGAATACTACGTAAAATAGCATAGAAAGGTAATAGATATCACTCTGGAACAATAGAAGGAGGAGTAACTAAAGGGTTACCAGGAATATAGTTATCAGGGTGACCTAATGTATTTGGAGAATAGAATACAAATAAACTAAATACTAATAAGAATACAAATACAGTTACTAAATCTTTAAAAATAAAGTAAGGATGCATTGGTAATCTATCAACGTTACCTGTAATACCTAATGGGTTAGATGAACCATTAACATGTAATGCCATTAAATGCATACATACTAAAGCAGCTAAAATGAATGGTAATAAGAAGTGAAGAGCAAAGAATCTTTGAATTGTAGGGTTACTTACACTGAAACCTCCTCAAATAAACGGAACAATATCTTTACCAATGAATGGTATAGCAGATAATAAGTTAGTAATTACAGTTGCCAATATAAAAATATAATTTATATGAGTAAAACTCAATATAATATATATTATTTAGAGTAAAATATATTATATTTGTTAAAATAAATTATACCATGTACTTATTTAATATTATATATATATATAATACTTTATCTTTAATATATATTATTAGATATATAAATATAAAGAATAAGGAAATAATATATATATATATATATATAATAAAATTATTTATTATATAAATAAGCCTTGTGAAACTATAGAATAATATAGTTTATTATATCCGAGTGCACATTAAGTACCATTACAGGAACCCATAATTGAACCACTCTGTAGGGATAATTTAACTTACCCATGGTCTTGTTACTTAACAAATAAATTTGACCGATTTTCAATTATGTTGCATATATATATAAATAAATTTTTTGTTAAAAATTACATTTATTAATAAAAATATATATACTATATATTAATATATTATTATTATAATAATTATATATGATCACCAAATTTATATTTCATAGATGGAATAATGTAAGGTTTTACTATTTTAACTAAATTAGGCATAGATTCAACACATATATAAATATGATATTGAAATTTAGTACCAGTAGATTGTATAGAACAAGTAAGATTATATTTATACTTAAGTACATTAGTTAATAATAATAATTCATCATAAGTAAAATTATTAGTACTTAATTTTAAACCTTTTCCTACTTTAGCTCCATTATCCATAATTCAGATAGCAAGAGCTAAAGGAGTTAAATATAATTCTATATCTTTAGGTATAATTTTAATAAAATTACTTTTACCTTTAATAGGGTGAGGATTAGGAATGTATCATTTAGAATGAATACTATTAAAAAGGTTATAAGATCAAGTATAAAATCTAATTACTTTTTTTATTTTACCATTTTTATTTAATCTAGTAGATATTTTAGGTATAGTAGTATTACAATAACCTAAATTAGCTATTAAACTATGTAAGTATAATAAATAATCATCATGACTAGATTCTTGATAAAAACATATTCTAGTAGCTTTTCCATTGGAACGTTTTTCAGCATGACCATCACCTAATAAAGTACCATAAATAATACTGATTATATCTATATTTAAAGGACTTTTAAAATTAGTAACATTATTTTTATTGTTAATATTTAAATAAATAGGATATTTGACTTTAATAATTAGTGTAATATAAAATATTAATATATTTGAGGCAATAAGACTACCTCAGTGAGACATTTGTCCGTAAACCAAGCAATACGGAATAAACCGTAAGTTTAATATATCGACTGTGCATTAAATATCATTACAGATATCCATCAGTGGACCAGTCTGTAGCGATTTTTCATAAAACCGACGATCTTATTATCAAAAGATAATTTTGATCGTTTTCACTAATGTTGCCTTAGATATTCATATATATCTAAATAGGATAAACCTATATATCATTGATATAATTTTTCTTATGAAAGTTACAATTATATCTCTTAAAAGAAAAAGAAAAATAATTTTTCATTAAGATATAGATAGACTATCATTAAAAATAAATATAATTATATTAATCTAGCTAAAGTACTAGAAATATATATTTTAGTAAAGTTAGATTTTTTCATTAAAGTAGCTTTTAATTTAAGTTTAAACCCTTTTTTAGGTTTAGTATATTCGTATTTTTTACCTAAAGTAGTAGTATCAATATTATCTAAAATACAATTAGATTTATCTAAATAAATTGGAGATAAATAAGTTAAAAATGTATTAGGTACATATATATAGCCAGCGTGTAATGCTCGTTGAATAGTTTTTTGACTACAACATAAATAATTAGCAGCAGATGTAACTTTTTCAAATTGACAAAGATTGTTATGATCAGTTAATGAAGATTTAAGAAATATAACTTTCCTTGAACCTTTACTAATATTAGCAATACCTTTCGGTGTTCAATAATCAGAAGTTCTATTTTTAGCTATTTCACTAAGTTTTTTAGATCTTTGAGCATTATACTCTTCCATATGTTTATCCTTAATAGATTTAAGTAACTCTTTACGTTCTTCTAGTAAAGATAATTTAATTAAATTAAGTTTATTAGAGAAAGTAACTTGATCAGACTTTAAACCAGATCAACGACTAGCTTCAGTTTCTATATTATATATAGGAAGTAATAATCCTATATAAGAAGTTTCTAAAGCTAATAATTCTTGTTTATTGTCATTAGTAACAATAAAAGGATAATATTCTATTATAGCAAATACAAAATTGTTTAAACCATCTTTATTTACTGCTCTTTGCACAATTTTACTACCTTTATTATTGTTAGTAAGTAAATGATTATGAAATCTACGATATAAATTATTAGTTTGTGCAGAACCTATATAATAGTTACGTGAAATTTTATTAATAATAATATAAATACCACTTTTAGATTTTAATTCAGATCTAATAGCTTCTCTAACATAAGGATCATGTAAATTATCTCATGAAATTTCAGGAGTTACACCTAATTCTTCAAATATTTCTGAGAGAGTAGATCAATCTTGATCTGGTTTAATAAGATTATCAATATTTATTGTTTTAGACTTATATAATTTACTACTAGTGGATAAGTTACGTTTAATAATAAAAACACTTTTACGAGGATGAGATATTTTAAATGATTTTGGGCTATTGCTTGTTTTATAACCCATAAAAGCAGTTGCCATAGTAACAACAAAGATAATAACACCAATAACTCATAACATTACTCTAGGACTTTTATAACTACCATAGTATAAAGCTTTACCAATATGTAAATACATACAGATAAAGAAGAAACTAGCTCCATTAGCATGGATATAACGAATTAATCAACCAGCATTAACATCACGCATGATGTGTTCAACAGAGTTAAAGGCTAATTCAATATTAGATGAATAGTGCATAGCTAGGAAAATACCACTAGCAATTTGAATAACTAAACATAAACCTAATAAAGAACCAACATTTCATCAATAGTTGATAGAACTAGGTTGTGGACTATCAATAAGATAGCTATTTACTAAAGATAAGTAAGTATTACTTTTACGTATAGGCATATTTATAATATAAATATAATATTCAAAAGAGTATAAAAGATTATCATATAAAACTTAATTTTATATATGTTATATATTCTCCTATGTTAAATATAAATTAATAAATAAAAATATTATATAAAAGAATATATAATTATATTATTCTGCTGCCTCTGAAAGTCATTCTATAAAATCTGATATAGATACACATTCTAGTTTGATAGGCATTAGAGCATGATTAACACCACAAAGTTCACTACACTGACCATAATAAACACCTGTACGTTGTATTAAAGCACTAACTTGGTTTAAACGACCAGGTGTAGCATCAATTTTAATACCTAAAGAAGGTATAGTAAAACAATGAATAACATCATTAGCTGTAACAACAAATCTGATGTGAGTATCAACAGGTACAACAATAGAAGTATCAGTATCTAATAATCTAAGTTGACCTTCTTCTAATAAGTCATCAGGAATAATATATGATTCAAACTCAATTGATTCTCCTGTTTCACTTACAAAGTCTGAATATTCGTATTTTCAGTATCATTGTAAACCTATAACTTTAATAGTCATAGCTGGAGTTAATACTTCATCACATAAATATAATAAAATAAAACTAGGGAAAGCAATTAATAATAGTATAACAGCAGGAAATAAAGTTCATACAATTTCAATTGTTTGTCCATGTCTAATATATTTATATGCAAATTTATTATTTTTAAAATCTTTAATAATAACATATAATAAATATGAAACTAAACCTAATATTAATGTAAGATAATACATAATATGGTCATATAATTCATGAATACCTTCACTATTAGGTGTAGCGGTATCTTGAAATCTAATTGCTCAAGGTGTTGGCACGTCTAATCAAATCATAATTTTAATTAATTTTATATCACATATATCTGGAATTAATCGGAATTGAACCGATAACATACGCATGCAAAGCGTAAGATTTACCAATTAATCTATAATCCCTAACTAACTTTTATATTTTTATATAAAAATATATGTATAATATATATAATTAAATATAAATAATATATAGTATAAATATATATAAATAATTTGACATGATTTGTTATTATAAATGATTATATTTATTAGTTTATTATATCCTCTATATTCTTATATAAGAATAAAGCATAGATATATTACTATTACATTATTATCTTTAATGTTTATATAGTGAATATGTAAGGCTTAATATTTAATAAGCTATCAATATTTATCCTTTATAGTTTTAGCTAAGAATCAAAAGCTCTTCACCATTGAACTATATTATATAATCCTTTCGTACACATATAATTACATATTACTATTAACGTCATAGATGATAAAATCATTACTGACTCACGTCGTAATTAACCCATCTCAAGTAACTTTTTAAACGACGAACAGTCGTACCCTTATTAGCTTCTACGACCAATAGGATAAGTCTAGACGACCAATTTTATTAACATATATTTTATTAAAATATATTTCTATAATTTTCATTATAGTTTAGACTATGTCATAATTTACAATTCTTATAATATATATATATTTATATATTTATATACTGTAAATTTAGGGCTCTCTTGGAAAGATATTATTCTTTCTAGTCGTTGAACGTTTTATGTTTTTAACATAACTTCGCTGCAAATTATCATATATATATATATATACTTAGATTTTCTTGCAATTCACCCTATTTATACTCGACTATCTTTAATCGAGGTGGCAAACATCGCTGACGATATCAACTCTCTAGCGATATTACCCTGTTCATTTATTATTAACATATATATTATTTAATATATATATCTATATATCACTATATAGATTAGACTATGTCATCACCTAAAATTAAATTAGGTGTAGGGCTTTCATGAAAGAATTATTGTTAGTAAACTCATCTTTTAGTCGTTGAACGTTTATATATATATAAATACTAATATATACTTCGCTACAAATTGTCTTATGAAAATAAGATATCTTTGTAATTAACCCTATTAATTAAGTATATCTCACGATATACGGGGACAACTTAATATCCCTAGCGTAACTTTAATCCGTAATCGACACTCAATTCTAATGATATTGCCTGTTCAATATACTATACTTAAGTACTAATTCCACAAGTATGTGTCATTATCATAGCACAGTTATGTTATTATCCTTATAAATAAAATTAATTATATATGTATTACATATATGATTCCACATCAAAAATGAGGAATAATATAATAAATAATATTATATTAATTAATACTAGTTGCCAACTAGTGTATCTGTACTTATTTATTCTATTATTATCTTAAAAAGATGATGGCCTTATAAATAAAACTAAAAAGTAATAAAATATAAGGGAATATAAAATATCATTTAGACACATCAGTTATGTTTTGTGATGCCGACGCCCCATCGAAACTAACCATCTTATATGGTACCTTAATAAAGGTTAGTTATATATATAAAGAAATAAACATATAAATAAAAATATTTAATTTAAATATATATATATATAACAGTATAAGAATATAGTAAAGCTGCATAGGGTCTTTTTGTCAATCTATGACTACACAGTATCTTCACTGCGATTACTATTTCACTGGGTATACCATAGATACAGCTATAGTATCGTATAATCATTCATGCGGGACACCAATTATATGCCAATGAATTTTGCTACTTTCAGATCCTCATGATAAGACCGTCGTTTATAAGTCAATTATTTATTTATCTAACTTACACCGGACAGATATCACTTACTATACCGATAGTTTCCTATTTGCAGTAAGCTGTGTTTTTGGTAAACAGTCGTACTATTCAGGCCTTGCCTTATTTGCCGAGTTCATTTATGATACTTCACCCATTCCTACTCAATATCTTTCTTATTAGTTATAAGATTTATATTATGATTATTTTTTATCATTTACACACCTGGGTCGGACTGCGGTACGGTTACTACATTTTCCTGTACTATCTATCATCATATATATATCTTCATATATATACTTAGATACCGTTAATTTATAGTTAAACCTTGTGTTTTGTAGGGGTAATCCTTAATTACCTATCGTTACTCAAGTCAGCATTGTCTTTATAGTTATTATCACTATATAATCTACTACTATATAATATTTTTTATTATATCTATTATTCGGTTCCTACATTTAGACCCGTATATTTGTTCCTATCTTTTGATTTATATATCTTTTTTTGATATAAATTCTATTAGTGCATTTTTACATGTTCTTTAACAGGTGATTATTATCAAACCCACTGACTAATTGTCTGATCAAAATTATTCCTTTATGGAATATATTGAGGTATTTATCTACTCATAGGATTGTATTCACTTAATGAGGATTTGGGACCTTCATTTAATAGTCTAGGTTATTCCCTTTTCGACTTATTACCTTATCGCAATAAGTCTGACTCCTTATATGTCATATCACTCCTGTTCAGAGGTTTAATACATATAGTAAATAAATTTATTCCCATATGGTATTAAGTGCTTTACCAGGGTTTACGCTATTATAAGGGCTATACTAACATATATTTCGTAGATAACCAGCTATCTGCACATCAGTTTTGCCTTTCACTACTATACACATATCTTTAGAAGATATTGCTACATCTACCTATTTGATCATATATTTATTTTAAATATATATCTATACATATATAGATCATGTGCTTTCGGGTCTATTCCTATAAACTTTATCTTATTATATATAATTCTTATTTCGCTTATAAAAATAACTCACTGACCCATTATACAAGAGGTACACTATACTATAGTTGCTCTTTATTAATATATTTCTTTTTATCTCTTATATATATTTTTATTATATAATTTGATTTTTTAACTCTTTCCTTTACAGTACTTTTAACTTTATGTTATAGTTTATGTATTAGTAGTAGATACTACTTTATTCATACTTCTAAGTATTACTTGTATACAACAACAGATTCTCTCACCGATACTACTGTTATCCCTATTGGTTTTTACATATGTTACTAAGATGTTTCAATTCACATACTTTTTTATTTACTATTTCTAGTTAGGATCGGCTTATGCCAAACTAATTTATCCTTTCTATAACATAAGTCTTATATATATATTATATATATATAATTTATGAGTTTCCATATATTAATATTAATATCATTTATAACTTTTTCAAATCATGTCTCCTTTTACTTTATTATTTTATATCTCTTTTTATTTATTCTTTATTTTATTTTATCTTATATATTGTTATATATTATATATTTATATTTCATATATTATTATATCATATATAATTAGTTTTTATATTAAATATATTTATCTAATTAATAGATATATTATATATAGGTGAGTTATTAAGATATTTTTTAATATAAAGAATATTTGTTAAAATATAAAATATATAAATTATAAGTACATATTTTTATATGTCATATACAACACGATGATTATTTAGTACATCACATAAAGATATTGGTATTTTATACCTTATCTATGGTATGATTAGTGCTATGGTTGCTACAGCTATGTCTGTAATTATTAGATTAGAATTATCTGGACCAGGTGATCAGTTCTTACACGAAAATCGGCAAGTATATAATGTTCTTGTTACTGGTCATGCTATAGCAATGATTTTCTTATTTGTTATGCCTGTATTAATAGGTGCATTTTTACGACGTGAACAGTTAGTAAGTGCTATTATAGTAATATTATTATGTAATGTAATGATAATACTATGATTTGCCATCATGGATGGATTAATGAGGTTAAACTCATTACATGAATATCTAAGTACAGAGGGCTTAGCCAACGAGCTAATCTCTGAAGGTTGTACGAAATGGGGAAAAATACAAACTCTCAGTGAAGTATTTAGTACTCTAGATATAGCTTTAGTGGTAATATTAAGTTTAATGAGAATGAATCCTTATTATAAAATTGGTTCAGCGATACTAGGGTCTTCTGAGATTAATAGTAGATCAAAGAGCTTCATATATGAAAGAAATAAAGATGAATGCATTTATTTCAAATCCATCATCAGAAGCACCAAAACAGAGGAGGACTTAATATTTATCCAAGACGGTAATAGTCTGAAGGCTTACTTAACCAAACACGGGAACCTCGGAAAGGGTATATTATTGAAGTGAAATAATGTCAAATTTCACATACTTAAATCTTGATTTAAGGTTACTGTAATATATCTGTATGTATATTCATTATTGGGTATAGTTAGATTATATAACCTATTTATTATAAGTTTCATACAAATCATAAATAGAATACACGGGGGCAAGATAAGTGAGGAAGCAAAAGTTCTAAGTAACGTTAGAAATACCATAAAACATCAATCTAGGGATAGATTGGGTTTACAATGGCCAAGAGTTGAACATATTGGACAAAAGCTGAATTCACGATGCCTTAGTATGAATGAACTTTATATCCAGAAACGTAGCTATTCAAAGACTAGGGAGGATATAAGCGAATTTCAATTATATCTGAAGTCTGTAGTTAATGGAGTGTTTGTATGACCAAATAGTTTTGTCTTAGGGCATATTAGGAAAGTTGTACATGAACAACAAATGGAATTAGTTCATTTAGCTAATATACATGGTGCTAAATCTGAATTAGTCATGAAGAGACAAATGATGTTAGTAAATTCAATAATATTTAGATTACATGCTGTGGATAAATTATCTCATTCTAGAGGTTCTCTAACATCTGGAGTGGATAATGTATGTATTGAAGGAGTAGATAAGGATAGAGCCTTACTCGTGGAAATAGTCGAATGACTAGGAACAACAGTAAAACATCCTAAGTTATATAAGAGTGATCCGGTAAAAAGAGTTTGAATACCAAAAGGAAATGAGAAACTTAGACCTATAGGGATTCCTACTCTTAAAGACAGAGGTTTACAATATTTAATTAATTTAGTAGTTGAACCCTTAGTTGAAATGACTAGTGATCCTCATAACTATGGGTTTAGACCTTATCGTTCTACGAAAAATGCCATTGCTTATTTGAGATCTCATTTACATACTATTGATAGTTCTAAAAAGGGAAATCATTTTACAACTGCATCAAACGTTGAGAATAATTTATTAAGATTATTACCAGAAAATAAATGAATTCTGGATGCTGATATCAAAGGTTTCTTTGATAACATTAATCATGATTGATTACTTAATAACTTAACCCTTCATCCTAAATTATTACTCATTATTAAAGCTTGATTAAAGAGTGGAGTAATAGATGGTAAAATATTTCAATTAACTGAAAGTGGTACTCCTCAAGGAGGTGTCATATCTCCTACTTTAGTTAATTTCACTCTGAACGGCTTGGAGAAGGTAGTAATGGAAGCATTATATCCTTTAACAAAAAGTAAAGAGCAGAGAATCAGGATTAAATTAAAGGATGGTACGTATACATGTGTCGCTTCCTCATTAGCATATGTAAGATATGCTGATGATTTTGTCGTATTAGTTAGATCTAAACACATTATGCTTACATTCATTAAACCTGCTATAGAAAAGTTCTTAGCTGAACGAGGTTTGAATCTCAATGAAGAGAAAACTAAACTATTTAGATTAAGTGATCCAGGTTGTCAATTAGACTTTTTAGGATATACTTTTAAATATCAAGATAAATGAAGTATTAAAAGACATGTCTTTTATCATAATCATGCGGGAAGTAGAGGTATAGCTTTATACCCTAATAAAACAAAGGTCTTATCGTTTATTGAGAAATTAAAACTTATCTTCAAGAAATCTATGAATTTGGACGCCTATAACTTAATAACCAAACTAAATCCTATATTGAGAGGGTGATCTAATTATTATAATATGGGTAATTCCTCTCATTATAGAGATACAGTGCGGAATTCCCTTTACCACTTGATATGAAGGTGAGCTCATCGTAAACATAGAAGATGAAATAGACATGCTATTGCAAAAACCTATTTTCTGACTGCTAAGGTTGAGGGAACTAAGCTTTCCAATACTGAGTATTCTATGTTTAAGAATGTTAAATGAGTATTTCATGGTAAAACAAGTGCACAATCGAGATATAATGTTGATAAAACTAAGTTAATATATTTAGTAGATGTAGGAAATGTATCTCAACTACTTGCTGCTAAATACTACAATATTCCACAGAATCTAATTCATATTCATGCGTATCATAACGATTATATGAAAATAGTTGAATATAATACTAACGTTAATTTCAAAGCTTTAGGGGTAAATGCACCCTTCAAACAGAAATTATTAATCAGACAGAACAATTTATGTCCTGTATGTCAAAGCACACTGACGGAATCCTCGGTAGGTTGAACGAATGTACTTCACATTCATCATATTAATCCTATTGCCAAAGGTGGTGCACGGAACAAATTAGACAATCTAATTTTAGTACACTCATGATGTCATAAAGACTTGCATCGTGTGAATAGAAGCCATAAGAACGAAATAGTGTTATAAGGAAATAATTTATTAGATTAGTTCTTATGATACTCGGGTGAGCCGTATGCAGGGTGACTTGCACGTACGGTTCTTTGAGGGGTTTTAAAGGTGACTTTAACATCCATCTCTAGTGGAAATTTCTTTTTACCTATTATGATAGGTGCTGTAGATATGGCATTTGCTAGATTAAATAATATTAGTTTTTGATGTTTACCTCCTGCATTAGTATGTATTATTGGTTCAATTTTAATTGAATCAGGAGCAGGTACAGGATGAACTGTATATCCTCCACTATCATCAATTAGTGCACATTCAGGTCCATCAGTTGATTTAGCTATATTTGCATTACACCTTACAAGTATTTCATCATTATTAGGTGCTATTAACTTTATTGTTACTACTTTAAACATGCGTAGTATAGGAGTACACATGATAGATATGCCATTATTTGTTTGAGCTATATTCTTCACAGCTATATTATTATTATTATCATTACCTGTATTAACAGCTGGTGTTACATTATTATTAATGGACCGTAACTTTAACACAGGATTCTATGAAGTAGCTGCTGGTGGTGATCCAATCCTTTACGAACATTTATTTTATATAATATGTATGATTTATGGTTTTATATATCTATTTAATGATAATAATGTAATTATTAAAAATCAAAATTTTAATTTTGAAGAGTTTTATTTTGAATATAAAAAATATTATCCTAATAGAAAATTACCTACAGTTGATTTCTTACAATGATTTATTGGATTTTTTGAAGGTGATGGTTCTTTTATTTTGGGTAAAGAAGCTATAATTATTAAAATAATTCAATCTAATAAAGATAGAAATGTATTAGAATATATACAAAGTAATTTAGGTATGGGAAATATTTGTATTCATTCTAAAGTTAATAAAACTTTAGCTTGATCTATTACTAATTTTAAACATAAATATTTAATATCTTTAATATTTAATGGTAATTTAGTATTACCTATGAGACTTTTTGTTTTTATTAAATTTATTTCTGAATTAAACATTAGTTTATTAAAAAATAATATGAAAATAATTAATATTAAAGAGTATGTAATATTACCTACTTTAGAAGATTATTGACTTTCAGGATTTACTGATGCTGAAGGTTGCTTTACTGCTTCTATTATAAATAATAGTACCCATGCCTATAGAGTAAGATATATTCTTAGTCAAAAACATTTTTGTAATAAATATGTTTTAGAACATATCTTATCTGAATTTAATAAAGTTACTCAAGTTAAAATAGGTCAAGTTTATCCTCATTCTAATAATAATAACTGAGAAATCCGTATTAATGGATATAAAAATTGTATTAAATTATTTTTTTATTTTGATAAATATCCTTTAAAAACTATTAAATCTGAAAGTTTTATTGCTTTTAAAAAGGTATTACAAAGTATAAATAATAAAGAACATCTTGATTCTACAAAAAGAGTTATATTAAAAGAATTATGTAAAACAATTAATAAATCGAAAAATACCAAAGTATTGAAATAAAGGGAATGGTTTAACGCAAGTTATTAGAGGTAATAAAGCAAATGTTCTATATATAATTTTATAAGACTTTATTTACCAAATATTTATATATCTATAATTTTATAGATTAAATATACCATTTATTACTAATTAATAATATATCATATAATTATGTAAATATATTTATTAATTAGTATGTTCCCCTAGTTATTGTTAATATTAATAACAATAGCAACATTATAGGAACGGTTAACAATTTCTCTAAATTTAGACCGTCGGTTATATATTTATTTAATATTTAAATTTAAATTAAGATAATTTATATGTTATGTTATATATAATTAATATTAAATAATATATGATTGCTACAGACTGCCTCTATGATGGGTTATATATATTTATATAGCTTAATGTACAGTCGGAACCTCTAATATATATATTTATTTTTTAGGGTGGAAAATAATAACATAATAATAATATTATTATGTTTATATTAGGTCATATGCATATATGAGATATATACTACTAGAGTGAAATAAGTAGTATAATGTAATGAACATCATCCATTGAGATGAAAATAATATAATTATTTAATTATTACATTATTTGTTATAAATATATAAATATAACAAATATATATCAAGGTAGGGATTCTTTGGACACCCTGAAGTATATATTATTATTATACCTGGATTTGGAATTATATCACATATAGTTTCTACTTATAGTAAAAAAGAAATTTTTGGACACACAGGTATGATTTATGCTATTGCAAGTATTGGTTTATTAGGTTTCTTAGTTTGAAGTTGACATACTATACTCGCCATAACCCGGCGAGCTACATTGGCTTCACTTTATAGTGATATAAAGAATAAAATAAATTTCGCTATTTGCTGGAAAGATTTAAAGCTATATAGTACATTGAAATGTAAAAATCTATATAGTTATATCCAATCAGCAGGCAATTTGTCCCTTGTTTATATATATTATTTTATATTTAATTATATACAAAGCGCCTCAGAGACTACACGCGAAATATCTTTTAATTTCTCTAAATTTAATACTTATTTTAATATATTAAATAATAATAATGAGTTATTATATAATAATTTAAATTCTATTCCTGATGATTTACTTATATGATTAATTGGATTTATTGAAGGTGATGGTGCTATACAATCATATAGTAATAATACTAAAATTAAATTTGTATTAACTCAAAAGGAAAGTAATGTTTTATATTTTATACAAAAATTTTTAGGTATAGGACATGTTAAATATTTTCCTCAAGGTAAATCTAATAATAATAATGGATTTTATAGACTTATTGTTGAAAAACATTCTCATTTATTATTATTAACTTATTTATTTAATGGTAATTTAGTGTTAACACATAGAATTAATCAATTATCTTTATGAGTTAATTATTTTAATATTAAATTTAATAAAAATATTAAATTAATTAATAAATCAGCTAACATTTCATTACAAGATCCTTGACTTTCAGGATTTACTGATGCTGAAGGTTGTTTTAATGTATCTATTACTAATAATAAAAAATATAAACTTAATTCAGTTATAAAATTAAAATATATATTAGATCAAAAAGATGAGAATATATTAAATATAATAAAAGACTTATTTGATCTAGGTAAAGTTACTTATAGATCTGATACTGAAGGAGTATATAGATATACTATTACAGGTTATAAATCTATAAATAAAGTTATATCTTATTTTAATAAATATCCTTTATATACTAAAAAAGCTTTATCATATAAATATTTTAATATAATATATAATAAAGTTATAAATAAAGAACATTTAACAATAGAAGGATTTAATGAAATAAAAAGATTAAAGAAACTTATTAATTTAAATGTATCTAATATCATTAAAACAGGTAAAGCAGGTAAAATTTAGATATAACTCTTACCTCATTGCATAAGAGTGAGAGATATAAGATATATAAATATTATTTGAAATTAAAAGATAAAGATATAGTCCGATCCTTCTTGTAAAAGAAGCATAAAAAATAATTTATGGATAAATATAAAAATTATTTATTAACACATTCTCCGAAAAGGGGAACAATATCTACTAATTGATATACAATGGTAGATAAATTTGCATCACATGTATGTAGTAGGGTTAGACATTGATAGTAGAGCTTACTTTACTAGTGCTACAATGGTTATTGCTGTACCTACAGGAATTAAAATATTTTCATGATTAGCTACTTTATATGGTGGTGAATTAAGATTAGCAGTTCCTATGTTATTTGCATTAGGTTTCTTATTCTTATTTACTATTGGTGGTTTAACAGGAGTTATGGTATCTAATGCATCAATTGATGTAGCTTTCCATGATACTTATTATGTAGTAGGTCATTTCCATTATGTATTATCTATGGGAGCTTTATTTAGCTTAATTGCTGGATATTATTATTGAGGTTATGCTATGTTTGGTTTAAATTATAATAAAGTTTTAGGTGAAGCACACTTCTGATTATTATTTATTGCTGTTAACTTAGTATTCTTACCTATGCACTTCTTAGGTTTAAATGGTATGCCTCGTCGTATACCTGAATATCCTGATGCTTATTTAGGTTGAAACATGGTAAGTTCATGAGGTTCAGTTATGTCAGTTATATCTGTAGTATTAGGTTTATATAGTGTATTAGTTTCATTAACTGATGGTGAAAATATAGTTCGTGAAGAAGCTGTTACTCCTGATTATTTAGAATCTAATAATACAAGAGAAACACGTGATTCTGATTTAGAATTAATCTTATCTAAACCAGCACAATATCATACTTACTCTGAATTACCTATCTTAATTGAAAGGGTATAATTATTCTTTTTTAATTTATTATCTATAAAACCTAAATAGGAGAGTATTTAATTATATATCTATAATTAATTATATTCTTTTTATATTTTATATTTTATATTTTAGGATGTATGACTGAGAGGTTTAAGGTGTGATATTTGAGCTATCAAGGTGTAAACCCACGTGTTCGAATCACGTTGCATCCGTATAATAAAAACTTAGAAAAATATTCTTATTAATTTATTCATTTAATAATATTATATAATATAATATACATAAATATGATTATAAATATAATAATAAAGAGAGAGAGATAAATATATAATATATAAATGATTATGGCGGAATAGGTATACGCGATTAGTTTAGGTCTAATTTATTAAGGGTTCAAGTCCCTTTGATCATACACACAAACATATATCAATATACCTCCAAAAGAGAGGCAAATAAAAAATATGACATTAATTTATTTTATAATTTCATCTACAACATCAATAATAAGTAGAACATTTAAAGGAATAAATAAATCTATTATATTAATAGCAAGTATATTAATAGTAATACCAACATTATATGATTGAAATGAATTAGATATATATTATACAACAGATGGTATAGCAGATATATTTATATTATTAACAGCTTATTTATTACCATTATCAATAATAGCTAATTGAAATAGTATAAAATCAACATTATATTATGAATTAGTATTTAACTTAGGAATAATATTATTAATAAATTTTATGTGTCAAGATATGTTATCATTCTATATATATTTTGAAGCATCATTAGCACCATTATTTATATTAATAGGATTATATGGAGCTAATAATAGAGAGAAAGCAGCGGATTATATATTAATATATACATTATTATCATCATTATTTATGTTAATAGCAATAGCAGTATATGAAGTATTAATAGGAAATACAGATTATCAAGCAGTAAGTTTATTAGTATTATCATTAGATTTACAATGTATATTATTTTTAGGAATATCAATAGGAATAATGGTAAAAACACCATTAGTACCAGTACATACATGATTACCAGTAGTACATTCAGAAAGTCCATTAGCAGGATCAATGTTATTAGCAGGAGTAATATTAAAATTAGCAGTTTATGCAATAATACGTTTAATATTACCAACATTATCAGATGCATCAACATTATATACACCAGTAGTATATATGATATGTGTAATAACAATAATATATACATCAATAATAACATTAAGACAAACAGATCTTAAAGTAATAGTAGCATATAGTTCAATATCACATATGGCTGTATGTATATTAGGTATAATGTCAAATAATATAATAGGTATAAGTGGTAGTTTAATATTATCAATAGCACATGGATTTGTATCACCTGCATTATTTATTATAGTAGGAGGTATATTATATGATAGATATCATAATAGATTAATATATTATTATCAAGGTTTATTAACATATATGCCTATATTAGCTATATATTTAATTATATTAAGTTTCTGTAATATAGGAACACCTTTATCAGTTAACTTTATAGGTGAATTATTATCATTAGCAGGTGCATTAAATCGTGTACCAGTATTAGGAGCATTAGCCTTAATATCAGTATTATTATCAGCATCATATATGTTAAAAGTAACTAATAGATTAACAGGTGGTATAAAAACACCATATATTTCATTAACACATGATTGTACATATAGAGAAAGTGTATTATTAATATCATTAATTATACCAACTATTTGATATGGATTATATCCTAATGGAATAGCAAATATGATATGATCAATACCTAAATTATTATATATATTCATTTTAATATATAATATATATATATAAGATAAATAATAAATAAAGGAGATATAAATTTATAAAAATATAAAGATATAAAAAATAAAGCAATATAATGTAATTGGTAACATATAAGATTCATGCTTTTATTATGATAGTTCGAGTCTATCTATTGCAAATAAAAATAATGAACTATAGCTCAATGGTAGAGCGATCCACTCATAATGGATTGGTCTCAGTTCAATTCTGAGTAGTTCAACATATAGTAATACGTCATGAACATGATGTTGATTCGGATAAAATGCTATATAGAAGCGTTACACATGCAAATTCTTTAAATAAAAGAGTGATAAGGTGAGTATAATAGATATATAAATATATCTTAATAGATGAAGGTATTAGTTAAAGAACTAGCCGTTGACCTATAATCGGTGATGGAAGTCACAACGATCACATTGGTATAAAGCCAACTACTATTAGTAGCAGCAGTGGGGAATTATTGACAATGACCTAACGGTTGATCATGCTATCTATAAGAAATTTAATAAAAATATAAATAAAAATATTTATATAAACTATTATAAAATTTCATATTTATATTAAAGACTGATTGATATAAAGATATAGTCCTGACTAAGAGATGTGCCAGCCGTCGCGGTTAGACATCAAGGGCAAGCATTAATCTACATTGGCCTAAAGGATCCGTAGGTTTAAAATATAGATTTTATTAAATGTATAATGAAATATAACTTTAGGGATAAAATACTATGATAGTTATAAGACAGCATAGAATATACATAAAATAAAATGACACTGAGGGATGAAAGCTATAGTAGTGACATGGATTCGGTACCCATTTAATTATAGCTGTGAACTATGTATACTATAAATTAGACAAGCGAAGGCTTTAAGTATACCGCCAGACTAGTACGTTCGCAAGAATGAAATGCAAGACATTAGACGGTTATATATATATGCAGTGGAGTATACTGTTTAATTGGACAATACCCCTAAAACCTTACCTACTCTTGAATATATTTTATCTTTGGATATTTTATACAGGCGTTACATTGTTGTCGTCAGTTCATGCTTTGTGGTATCTTATTAAGTTATTTAATGAACAAAACCCTCGATCTTATGATGATGTATATCTGATAAGATATAGGAAGTAGAGGCTAAAGACTAATCATCATGACCCTTATGAGTAGGGCTACAGGTGTACTACTATCTCTTATATAATTATATATATATCATATTATATTCCTATTTTTTATAGGTTTTATTTTTTTATTTAATATATAATATAAAATATAAGATATTATGATAATTTTCTTTTAATTGGATTATTGTCTGTAACTCGACAATATAAAAAAGGAATTGCTAGTAATCATAGACAAGAGTGCTATGGTGAACTATACATATATTTCGCACTAATCACTCATCAATAGCATAGATAATGTCTTAATACACTTTCGTGTATTAATGAGCATATGATATGCTATAAGTTGAAATACAGTTCGAGTAAGGGAACTTGCTCGGGATTTATATTAATATTATCTATTCTTTTATTATTTATTTATTTATTAGCCCATATCTTAATGGTTAAAGAGACTGATTGATAATCGGTAAATATAAGTTCGATTCTTATTGGGCTAAGACATTGTTAATATAAATATATATTTAAATAAAAATTATGCAAATTGCTTTAGCTGCTAAATACATTGGTGCAAGTATTGCTACTTTAGGTTTAGGTGGTGCTGCTATCGGTATCGCTTTAGTTTTCGTAGCTTTAATTAACGGTACTTCTCGTAACCCTTCTTTAAGAAGTACATTATTCCCTCAAGCTATCTTAGGTTTCGCCTTAAGTGAAGCTTGTGGTTTATTCTGTTTAATGATCTCATTCTTATTATTATACGCTGTTTAATATCTTTTAGATATTATTTATCTTATAATTATAATTATTATTATTAATGAATATTCCTTATATATATATATATATATTCTTATGTATATATATTTATTTATTTATTCTTTTTTATATTTTCTTTTTTATTTATTATAGTTTTAATAGCTTAGTGGTAAAGCGTTGTACTGTTAATACAATGATACTAGTTCGATTCTAGTTTAAAACGTATAAAGAATATAAATCTTTATTAACGAGAATGTATAAACATTGTTTAATTGAGAAATAAAAAAATATTTCAAATATCTTAATAATTAAGGTATAATCAATTATTATATATATTATAAAATATGTTTTTAATAAGCGGTATTAGTAGTATATTAGCTATAGGTCTATTATCGCCTGTACAATCAATTGTATGTTTAATAGTATTATTTGTAAGTGCAGCAATTAGTTTATATTCTAATGGATTTGTACTTATGGGAATACTTTATGTACTTATTTATGTTGGAGCTATAGCTATATTATTTTTATTTATATTATCATTATTAAATATCGAATATAATTATAAAGGTACAATTCATCCATTAATATTTACTATATTAATTATATGTTTAATACCATTAGATTTATCATATGAAACTTATGGAATAGTTGAAAATGTTAATATAGCTTATCCATTTAATAGTTTATTAGATTGAGATTTAGAATTAACAACAGTAGGATCATTATTATATACTGAATATGCTATACCAATGATTTTAATAGGTTTAATTTTAATTCTTTCTGTTATAGGGGCTATTGCTATAACTAAATAATGCAATATATAGAATTATTAATTATGTTCCTTAGTGTTTTATTAGCTGTTGCTTTTTTAACAGTTGCTGAACGTAAAACTATGGCTTATATGCAAAGACGTACTGGTCCTAATGCTGTTGGTTATTTAGGTGTTTTAATGGCTATAGCTGATGCTGCTAAATTATTACTTAAAGAAATTATTACACCTACTCATGCTGATAAATTTATATTATTTATTAGTCCTATGATAGCTTTAATTTCTTCTTTATTATGTTGAAGTATTATTCCTTTTGCTCCTGGTGTTACTATTTATGATAGTAATTATGGTTTTATTCTTATGTTAGCTATTAGTAGTGTTGGTGTTTTTGGTCCTTTACTTGCTGGTTGATCTGGTAATAGTAAATACTCTTTATTAGGTAGTATTCGTGCTACTGCTCAATTAATTAGTTATGAACTTATATTAACTACTATAGTTCTTATTTGTATATTATTAGCTGGTACTATGAATTTAAGTAAATATGTTGAATTACAAGAATCTATCTGAATAGGTATACCTTTATTACCTTTATCTATTATGTGATATATTGGTTGTGTTGCTGAAACAGCTAGACCTCCTATGGATGAAGTTGAAGCTGAATCTGAATTAGTTTCAGGTCATATGACTGAATATTCTTCATCTATATTTGTTTTATTCTTCTTATCTGAATATGCTTCTATTTTATTCTTATCTACTTTAACTGCTATATTATTCTTTGGTGGTGGTACTGGTGTTATTTTAGCTTTAAAAGCTAATATTTTTGCTTATACTTATATTTGAATTAGAGCTACTTTACCTAGAATTAGATATGATAGATTAATTCATTTATGTTGAATGGTATTTTTACCTATTTTATTTGCTGTTGCTATTTTTATTCCTGTATTAATTTATTCATTAGATGCTATTATTTTATTATAATTATTCTTTTTATTTATTATTATATACTTTATAGGTGAGATATTTTATTTATCTATTTATTTATAATTTATATGCTTTATAGTTTAATGGTAAAACATTATACTTCTAATATAATAATTTAGGTTCGATTCCTAATAGGGCATATATTAATATTAAGAGTTGTTAGATTAATGGTAAATCGTAGATCTTACACGTCTTAGTTAATGGTTCGAATCCATTACGACTCATTTAATTAATATTATATTATAATACACTATATATAATAATATATTAATCATTTATTAAGGGTATAGCTTAATGGTAAAGCAGATGTCTTCAACACATTGTATAATAGTTCAATTCTATTTGCCCTTGTATATAATGCCTTTGTAGCTTAATGGTTAAAGCAATCGCTTGAAGCGCGGTCTATCTGAGTTCAAGTCTCATCGAAGGCATAAAATAAAGATATATATATATATATAATCTTTAAAGGGAATGTCGTCTAAAGGTCAAGACTTTATCCTTTTAAGTTAAATATATTGGTTCAATTCCAATCATTCCTACTCATATATACTTAATGTATAAATAAAAATAAAAATTATTATGACAAATAATGTTAGAGGATATTTACAATTACATCCTTTCCACTTAGTTGGACCATCACCATGACCAATATTTACATCATTTAGTTTAATGGATTTAGCATTTTCTATAGCTTTAAATTCACATGGATATATGGCAAATAATTTCTATATAATATTAAGTATAATAACAGTATTATATAGTATGACTTTATGATTTAAAGATATTATAGCTGAAAGTACATATTTAGGAGATCATACTATTGCAGTTAAACGTGGTCTTAACCAAGGTTTCTTATTATTTGTAGTTAGTGAAATATTAATATTTGCTTCTTTATTCTGAGCTTATTTACATTCAGCTGTTAATCCTACTATGGATTTAGGTATGAGCTGACCTCCTGTTGGTATTGATGTTATTTCACCTGCTGAATTACCTTTATTAAACACTATTATTTTATTAGCATCAGGGGTTACTATTACATATGCTCATCATGCATTAATTAATGGTAATAGAGCTAATACATTATATGGTTTTATTTATAGTACTTTATTAATTGCTTTATTTGTTATGTTCCAATTCTTAGAATATAAATATGCTGGATTTACTATTACTGATGGAGTTTATGGTTCTACTTTCTATTCTTTAACTGGTTTACATGGTTTACATATGATTATGCTTACTATTATGTTAGTTATCTGTACTTGAAGAGTTTATAATTATGATTTCACTAATACATCTCATGTTGGTGCTGAAACAACTATTTTATATTTACATGTATTAGATGTTATTTGATTATTTATCTATATTATTGTTTATTGATGAGGATCATAGTTTATAATTATATATATATATTCTTTTTATTTTTTTATACTTTATATACTATATAGGTGAGTATTTTTATATGCGATTATGATGAAATGGTAGACATAAAACACTTAAAATGTTTGGGCGTTATGCCGTAAAGGTTCGAGTCCTTTTAATCGTAATTTAGATTTATATTATTTTTATTTATCTTTTATTTTACTTTTCATATTAATTTTATAATAATTTAGTTCTAATGTTCATAATGTTCATATGTATATTATATAAATAATATTCATATATTTTTAGACATATTATATATTTTAATTTATGGGATAGTTCTAATGTTGGTAATTAGAGTTATATTGTAGCTATAATGCTTAAGGCTACGACTGTTCGATTCAGTCCTATCTCATTTTAGATATATATATATGAATATAAAGGTAGCTATAGTTTAAAGGTAAAACCTTCGTATGTGGAATGATATATCTGAGTTCGAGTCTCAGTAGTTGCCCTTTTATTCTATTGTCTTATTAGCTTAGCCGTAAAGCGTTCGTTTTGTAATCGAAAGACCATAGGTTCAATTCCTATATAGGACATAAATTAATAAATACAATACATAGACCATATGATCTAAAGGTTATGATATGACTTCTTCGTAGTCGTTATACGAGTTCGAATCTCGTTGTGGTTATTAACAAGAACAAGAATATAATAATATAAAAAATAAAAAGTAATAATAATTAAAATACGTATATAAATATAAACATGTATATAAATTAGAAATAAAATAAAAACAAATATGTTAGCACTAATATCAATATTATTATTATTTTATATAAGTCAAAATAATCTTATAACATTATTAATAGCTATTGAAATATTATTATTAACAGTAACAGTTAAATTAATATATATGGGTAGTGTATATGATGATATATATGGAACTATATTTAGTATAGTTATAATTATATTAGCTGGAGCTGAATCAGCTATAGGATTAAGTATATTAGTATCATATTATAGATTAAGAGGGAAAGTAGGTCATACTATATAATGTTCCAATATCTATATTATATATGAGAAGAACCAATTTCAATTAGTCTAGGTAATTGATTAAATATAGGTGATATTATAATTCCTTATGGTTTATCACTTGATTCATTAGCTATGACTGTAATGATACCTGTAGGTATAGTAACTTTATGTGTTCTTTTATATGCTATTGAATATATGAGTCATGATCCTAATCGTAATACATTTTATATAATATTAAGTGTATTTGCAATATTTATGACAATTTTAGTAGTTAGTGATAATTATATTATGATGTTTATTGGATGAGAATTTGTAGGTGTTATTTCTTATTTATTAATTTCATTCTGATCTACTAGAATTGCTGCTATGAAAGCTGCTTTATCTGCTATATTATTAAATCGTATGGGTGATACATTCTTTATGTTAGCTTTAGGTATATTCTTAAGTTATTTCCATGCTGTTGATTTTGATACTTTATCATTAGCTGCTCCTTATACTAATACATTAATATTAAATATATTAAGTTTATTATTATTATTAGCTGCTACTGCTAAAAGTGCTCAATTAGGTTTACATGCTTGATTACTTCAAGCTATGGAAGGTCCTACTCCTGTTAGTGCTTTATTACATGCTGCTACTATGGTTTGTGCCGGAGTTTATGTGTTAGTTAGATCTTACTTTATTTTAGAATATGCTCCTTCTTTATTAATTGGTATTTGTTGATTAGGTGGTGTTACTACTTTAGTTAGTGGTTTAATTGCTATTGTTACTAATGATATTAAAAAAGTTATTGCTTTATCTACTATGTCTCAATTAAGTATTATGGTTTTAGCTATTGGTATTAGTTCTTATGATTTAGCTATTTATCATTTATATTGTCATGCTTTCTTTAAAGCTTTATTATTTATGGGTGCTGGTTCTGTTATTCATAGTTATATCTCTGAAACTCAAGATATGCGTAAATATGGTGGTTTAGTTAATTATTTACCTTTTAGTTATACTGCTATTTTAATTGCTTCTTTATCTTTAATGGCTATACCTGGTTTAACTGGTTATTACTCTAAAGATATTATTATTGAATCATTATATGGTACTTATACCTTTAGTGGTTATATTTTATATTATATGGCTGTTGGTTCTGCTACTCTTACTAGTTTATATTCTATTAGAGTTTTATATTTAACTTTCTATAATAATCCTAATAGTAATAAAGCTACATATCAACATATACATGAAAATATACGTATGTTAATTCCTATGATTATATTAGTTATCTATAGTATATTTATTGGATTTAATAGAGATAATGTTATTGGTCATTATGCTATGTCATTACCTGCTAATAATAGTTTTATTGAAACTGAATTTACTTTACCTTGATATATTAAATTATTACCTTTAATTTTAGGTTTATCTTTATCTTTATTATTAGTTTATATTTATGAATATGCTTATAAAGTTAGACCTTCTTCTATTTATAATTACTTTAATAATAAAATTTATTATGATCAATTATTAAATAATGTTATTATACGTAAAACATTAATATTTGGTGGTTATTTAAATACATATATTGATAATGGTTTATTAAAAGTTTTAGGTTCTACTGGTATTAGTAGAGCTTTAACTTATATTAATATTGGTATATTCTTAAATTTATTATATTTATTCTTCTTTTATAGGTAGGTATATATATACGATAGTAGGTTAATGGTAGACTCTGGCACTTCCAATGCTTCAGTGCGTGTTCGAATCACGTCTATCGTATTTTTACTTATTTACCTATATTTTATATTATATTATTATTTTTATTTATATTATATATATTATATTTATGTAGATTATATTGATTACCCTTATTTTATACTTAATTCGCTATGACTATTGGTATAGATGATCAATTGCAGCTTGATTAATTAGGGTTCAATTCCCTACATAGTGTTATACATATTTAAGTCCTTTTAAACTTTATTGTTATTCTAAATATGTTGATATTACATTTAATTAGGCTATATATATGTATTTCATACAGATTGTCTCGTAATTGGTTATCGAGCCTACATTGGGTGTAGGATTTTGAGGGTTCAAGTCCTTCCAATCTGATTTTATTAAATTATAGATTTTTATCTATATATCATTATTATTTCTTTTATTTATGCCTCAATTAGTTCCTTTTTACTTTATGAATTTATTAACAGGTGGTATTTTAGCTATTTCATTATTATTATACTTTGTAGCTACTTATTTATTACCTAATATTCTTCGTTTATTAATTGCTCGTAATATTATAATTAAATTATAATTATAATTATTATTAATAATTATTTAATTTAACTTATTATCTTCTATGAGGAAGATATTTTCTTTTTTGCCGTGTTTATCAATGGCCATCATTACTTTTTTTCTATGTTTTATTCTCCACTTGATCAATTTGAACTTAAACCATTATTATTAATAACAGATAATTTAACATTTAGTATAACAAATTATACATTATATTTAATAATTGTTTCATTAATTATTATATTTTATAGTAGTATTATACGTCATAACTATTTAGGTTCATCACGTTGAGGTGTATCTGTTATAGCTATTTATGATACTATTCTTAATTTAGTTAATGGACAAATAGGACGTAAAGGTGGATATTATTTTCCTTTAATATTTACTATATTTAATTTTATATTAATAGCTAATTTAATTTCTATGATTCCTTATTCATTTGCTATTTCTGCTCAATTAGTTGCTGTTGTTTCTTTCTCATTAACTCTTTGAATAGGTAATGTTGTTTTAGGTTTATATTTACATGGTTGAGGTTTCTTTGCTTTATTTGTTCCTAGTGGTACTCCTTTAGCTTTAGTTCCTGTTTTAGTTTTAATCGAAGCCTTATCTTATGCTTCTCGTGCTATTTCTCTTGGTCTTCGTCTTGGTGCTAATATTCTTTCTGGTCACTTACTTATGTTAATTCTTGGTTCTTTAATTATTAGCTTAATGTCTTCTTCTTTCTTAGGTTTTGTTAGTGGTATTATCCCTATCTTAGCTGTTGTTGCTATTACTATTCTTGAATTTGGTATTGCTATTATTCAAGCTTATGTTTTTAGTATTTTATTATCTGGTTATATTAAAGATTCAGTTGAATTACATTAATAATTTATATATTCATTTTATATACTGTAATAATTGAATATAAAATATAGTAATTTTTATTATTATTTATTTAGTAATTTTAATTAATATACATTATATCAATTTATATATATATCAATATATAGTAGTAATATAAATAAATAATATATACTTATATAAATAGTGTATATATATATAGTAATATAAATAGTAATATATACATATATCAATATTAGTAATAATTATCATAATATATAGGAGAGATAGGATAGATATACCCTCCCCGGAGGGGCCACCGGAGGTACCCCCCACACCTTTTAATTATTCTTTTATTTATTTGATTTATTAATAAAATAATATTTTGATCATAATAAAATCTTATATTGATTATAATTAAATTTAATTCTATAATATATGAGTTAATATGATAACTTTTTCTTATTACATATGTATATATTCATAATAAATTATCAATAAATAATAGATAAATAAGGATATAAAATATAATAATAAAGATAATAAAGAGATAAGATATCAAATAAAGATAATCTAATAATATAATAAATAAAAATAGAGAGAAATGTATATATTTTACCTTTCTTCCCTCCCTGAATAGAGATAATATAAAATATATAGATAAATAACGATTAATAACGTTCTAATGAAGAATGAATAAGAAATAAATACTAAATAAATAATATGAGAATATAATATAATATAATAAGTATATAATAATAAAGATAATAAATATAATAAAGTAAATATGAGAATAAAAGGATAAAATATAGATAAGGATAATAATATAATATATGTATATATATATATATATATGATAAATAATATAAATGAATATATATATAATAAAGTAAATATAAGAATATAAAGATAAGATATAAATAAGGATAAATAAATTTATGTATATGTTTGCATATATCTTAATCTAATATATAGTCTATATAATATTAATATCGATATAATTATTAAAGATAATATCAATATATTATCGTTTAATATAATTGATAATATATAGGTAAATAATCAATCCCTATAACTTATCTATAATTCTAGATATATTTCATTACTTTACTATATCATTGCCAAGGGTTTATATATTATATATCTATCAATATATAAGATATTAGATTTATTTTATTAATAATAAATAATAAATATAAGAGTAAACCCTACCATATTCGAATGAAACTCTATAAGAGTGAATTCGAATAAGGGTTTACAAAGATATGAAAATATAATAAATAAGAAATAATAAACTAAAAGAAATAAAATAAATAATAAAAGAATAAAAATAATATAACAGAATATAGATAAAGGGAGGGGGGAAGAGGAGAAATAGAGATAATATAAAATATATAGATAAATAACGATTAATAACGTTCTAATGAAGAATGAATAAGAAATAAATACTAAATAAATAATATGAGAATATAATATAATATAATAAGTATATAATAATAAAGATAATAAATATAATAAAGTAAATATGAGAATAAAAGGATAAAATATAGATAAGGATAATAATATAATATATGTATATATATATATATATATGATAAATAATATAAATGAATATATATATAATAAAGTAAATATAAGAATATAAAGATAAGATATAAATAAGGATAAATAAATTTATGTATATGTTTGCATATATCTTAATCTAATATATAGTCTATATAATATTAATATCGATATAATTATTAAAGATAATATCAATATATTATCGTTTAATATAATTGATAATATATAGGTAAATAATCAATCCCTATAACTTATCTATAATTCTAGATATATTTCATTACTTTACTATATCATTGCCAAGGGTTTATATATTATATATCTATCAATATATAAGATATTAGATTTATTTTATTAATAATAAATAATAAATATAAGAGTAAACCCTACCATATTCGAATGAAACTCTATAAGAGTGAATTC